>NC_088352.1:12597500-12635000 GCF_036884655.1 Musa acuminata AAA Group | reverse complement strand
GATAGATATGTCTAATGGATTGGATTCCCCCTGTATCGTCTGGGGACTACGGCGCAGTGGCATAGTACGTTCGCAGTTGATGGGTCAAGTAAATTATTATGGAGATAATAATTCACCGAGTCGGAAGGAGTTCTGACAGGTATGACTAATGGCCAACTTGACATTAGGCCTAAAGGGTCACAAACATATAGTAGGTATTACGATGAGTAGAGGTTCGGATGTGAGATATCCACTAGAGCCCATATCTTATTAGATATCAAATAAGCCCTTAAATTATTGGATCCTATGGATGAGATCCAATACGAGCACATGAGAGATTATTGGATAGAGATCCACTAATCTAAGAGACTTGGGTAGTTGGATGGAGATCTAATGCCCAATCAGGGAGGATCCATTAGGGTTAAGTTGATAGGGGATCTCTATAAATAGAAGGGATTCAATAGTTCATAGGATATAGTCTTTTGTTTCCTATCATATTCGCCTCCCCCTCTCCACGTCAAAGCAGGCCTAGAGTTTTGAGGAGCATCATCGTAGCCCTACTGTGTGGATCACCATTATAGAGGAGGGCTCTTGACCTCCTTCACCCTCTCCTAGAGATATGTAAGGATTCAAGGATATACAATCTCCCTAGGTAACATAATCTATTTCACATGTGGTTTTCTATTTCATGGATTTAACGTACCAATCTTCATACGATAATGAACATCTCTTTGGGAATAGGAAATTTTGATTTTGTTCTTCTACTGCACATGTGATGTCGCCCCCCCCCCCCCCCCACTAAAGATTTCCCAACAGATGGGCACTGGAAGAAGAATTGCAAAGAGTACCTTGTAGAAAGGGTGAAACAGAAGCTTGGAGAAGCTTCAGGTACATTCATGATCAATCTCCAGTTGTCAGATTTTTGTGATAGTGCATTGGTATTGGATATCGGTATTGCTTATCACTTCTATAATTTATTGGAGATTCTGGCATAGCCGAGGAGATTGGCAAGAGGAATATTGCATAATGATTTTTTTATGCTAGACACTACTTCACATATCATAAATGTAAGTGTCTAAGAGGAGACAAGATGAGGTGAACAATGCATACCTATGGTATTGTAGGCTTGGTCACATCCATGAGGGAAAGATTCAAAAGTTGTTAAAGGATGGATATCTAGATCCATTCGACTATCAGTCATATACAACTTGCGAGCCTTGCCTTCGTCGAAAACTAACCAACTCTCCATTTAATAGAACTAGAGAGAGAGAGCCAGTGAGTTACTAGAACTCATACATAGTGATGTACGTAGACCTATGTTAACCTATGTCATTGGTGGTTACTCCTACTTCATTACCTTTACTGATGATTTTTCAAGGTATGGACATGTGTACTTAATGAAGTATAAGTCCAAGGCTTTTGAGAAATTCAGAAAGCTTTTAAGAAATTCAGAAAGTATAAGAATGAATCGGAGAACTAGAATGGAAAGAGTATATTTTCGATTAGATCGAGGAGGTGAGTACTTGAGTACAGAGTTTACATAGTTCCTCAAGGACCATGAGATTCTATCCTAATGGACACCTTCTTATACATCTCAGCTCAATGTTGTATCTGAAAGGAGGAATCATACACTATTAGACATGGTACGATCCATGATGAGTTTCACTGACCTACCCATCTTATTATGGGGATATGCCCTAAAGGCCATAGCTTACCTACTGAATAGAGTTCCAACTATGTCGGTAGTGTCTACACTATATGAGATATAAAAAGGGAAGAAGCTCGATCTTAAAGTTATTAAGATTTAGGGCTACTCTGCCCACGTTAAAAGATAAAACCCCGATAAGTTGGAATTGAGGATGGAGCAATGTAAGTTTGTGTGATACCCCAAAGAAACTTGTGTATATTATTTCTATCATCCTAAGGACCAAAAGGTCTCTGTAGCTAAGAGAGCGATGTTCCTTAAGAAGGAACATATTCTTAGCGGAGATAATGAGAGCATGATAGATTTGAGCAAGGTTGGAGAACCTAGCTCAAGCACCACTCCACAACTAGAGTATGTTTAGGTACCTAACACACAAGTTCCAATTTTATATAGGTCCGGAAGAGTATCTCATCCTCCTTAGATTTATGTGGGACATATTGGAGGAGAGGATGATGAGGATATTGACCATCAAACGTACGAGAAGGCTATTATGAGTATAGACTCCGAGAAGTGGTAAGAAGTCATGAATTCTGATATGGATTCCATGTACTCTAATAAGGTTTGTAACCTAGTTGATGTGCCTAAGGCTATTGTATCTATCGGTTACAAGTAGATCTTTAACAAAAAGATCGGAGTAGATGGAAAGGTAGAGACCTATAAAGTAAGGCTAGTGGCTAAGGGGTATCGTTAAAGGTAATGCGTTGACTATGACGAAACCTTCTCACCCGTAATCATGCTAAAATCTATATAAGTTTTATTGGCTATTACAATACACTATGATTAGGATATTTGGCAAATGGACGTTAAAATCACATTCCTCTATGACAACCTCGAGAAGGAGGTGTATATGATATAGCCTGAGAGATTCGTGTCCAAGGACTGCCCGATGTGTATAGCGCATGCTCTGAGTATCATGAGTAGGTATCAGACGGATTCAGGCTTGAAGCACTAGAAAGCAGTAAAGTCTATCCTTAAGTACATGAGAAGGATTAAGGATTTTTTACTAGTATATGGAGGTAGTAGCCTCAGGGTTGAAGGCTACACATACTCGAGTTTTTAGTTTGATGTCGATGAGAGCAAGCCGAATTCGGGGTATGTGTATACCTTGAATGGAGGAGCAGTGTGCTGGAAGACCAAGCAAGACACTACTATTGACTCGACCACAAAGGCAGAATAAATTGTTGTAGAAGAGGGAGTTTGGATGAAGAAGTTCATCATAGATCTGGGAGTCGTACCAGGTAGCGAGGAGTCGATTCCCTCATATTACGACAACTACGGGATGATTGCTCAAATAAGGGAACTTGGGTCTCATCAAAGGTGTTATGAGAAGGTTCTACCTGATCAGAGAGATCGTGACCCGAGGAGATGTAAGAATGGAAAGAGTTCCATCCGAAGATAACTGATAAGACCCTAAAGTCTTATCGTAGGCTCTAATACCAAATGATAAGACCCTAAAGTCTTATCGTCGCTCTGATACCAAATGATAAGACCCTAAAGTCTTATCGTAGGCTCTGATACCAAATGATTGTTGGGAAATCATAGGGGGCGACATCATATGCGCAGCGGAAGAACAAGAAAACAAAAATCCCCGATTCCCAAAAAGATGTTCATCGTCGTGCGAAGATTGGTGCGCAAAATCCGCAAAAAACACAAAACTGCGTATAAAGATTGTGTTACCTAGGGAGATCGTATATCCCTGTTTCCTTGCAGATCCTTAGGAGAGGGTGAAGGAGGTCAAGCGTCCTCCTCTCTAGCGGTGATCCACACAGCAGGGTTGCGACGACGCTCCTCAAAACTCCAGGCCTACTCTGAGGGGGAGAGGGAGAGGAGAATAGGAAGGGCAAGCAAAGACTCTAGCCTATGAGGCTGTGAATCCCTCCTATTTATAGAGATCCCGTGTCAAAACCCTAATGGGTCCTTTCCCTAGTGGGTATTGGATCTGCATCCAATAAGACAAGGGCTCCGTCGGATATCTCATATCCGAACCTCTACTCATCGCAATGCCTACCATATGTGTGTGACCCTCTAGGCCCAATATCGAGCTGGCCGTGAGTCATACCTGTCAGAACTCCTTCTAACTCAGTGAATTATTATCTCTGTAATAATTCACTCGACTTATCGACTACGGAAGTACTAGGCCACTACGCCGTAGTCCCCAAACGATACAGGGGAATCCAATCCATTGAACCTGTCTGTCCTCAGTTACCATGTACCTATAGTCCCTCATCCATCTAATATCCCAGAGACCGTATATCGAGCATGGTGCTGTCAGACCCATACGGTTTCTACTCGAGTCTCGCTCTAATCGGATTCTCCCGGAGAACTCTTTCTCTCTCAACCCGAATGACCCTGGCCAGGGATTTGTCTGAGCAAGAACACATAGGATATTCCTCTCATGACGCCGAGAGTGGATGATCCTCTATCGACACTCAATAGCCCTCGTAAGGTCGACTACCACTCCCAATGACCAGCTGTACTAGATCTGGGAACAGCCAAACCTATAAGTCTGGTATCAAAGAGTGGAGCACTCATACAGGACATCCTTGGTGTCTCAAGTCTAAGAACCAGATACACCACTAGGACTACGGAATCGTTGTCTGACAATAAGGCATCATCAACCATCCAGCATTCCGTAAGCGGATCAATCAGTGAACTCATTCTCCAATGAGCACCTGTACTGTATCCCTAGTGTCCCTACATGAGCAGCTATGAGACCAGCTGCATCCATCATATGGACGGGTATACAGCACACCAGTCTATCCGGTTATCACGATGTCCCTCTCGAGTAACCTATGACCGGGATTATTTAGGATATGTGTTTAAAGGTGAATCGATCTCATTATCGTGATCTCATCACGATCCGATTCCCATTGCACAAATCCAAGGACATCACAATATATATGCATTTATGCAATAGTTATAAAGTGATATACGCCAAAATATAATAAGCAAAAAGATTCTGTATCAAGTCACACGTGCCATCACTCACGTGATTGGCTTGCTGGGCACTTATGACTAGCAATCTCCCACTTGACCTAAAACCAATCACCTATGTGTCTGATCCCCATCAGACCCCTGTGACGCTCAAAGACAATCTGAGACAATGGCTTTGTTAGTGGATCTGCAATGTTATCTTCGGATGGAACTCTTTCCACAGCTACATCTCCTCGGGTCACGATCTCTCTGATAAGGTGGAACCTCCTCAGAACATGCTTAGATTTCTGATGAGACCTAGGTTCCTTCGCTTGAGCAATTGCCCCGTTGTTGTCGCAATATAGGGAAATCGGCTCCTCACTATCCGGCACGACTCCCAAATCTGTGATGAACTTCTTCAACCAGACTCCCTCCTTTGCTGCATCTGATGCAGCAATGTACTCCGCCTCTGTGGTCGAGTCAGCAGTGGTATCTTGCTTGGAACTCTTCCAGCACACTGCTCCTCCATTCAAGGTGTACACATACCCTGAATTCGACTTGCTATCATCGACATCAGACTGAAAACTTGAGTCAGTGTAGCCTTCAACCTTAAGGCTATTACCTCCATATACTAGTAAAAGATCCTTAGTCCTTCTCAAGTACTTAAGGATACACTTTACTGCTTTCCAGTGCTCCAAGCCTGGATCCGCCTGATACCTGCTCGTGACACTCAGAGCATGCGCTATATCAGGCCTAGTACATAGCATGGCATACATGATAGACCCTATTGCTGAGGCATAAGGTATCATATCCATGTTCGCCCTTTCTTCTGGAGTCTTTGGGGACATACTCGTAGAAAGCGATATCCCATGTCTCATCGGTATGAGACCTCTTTTGGAATTTTCCATGCCAAACCTTTTGACAATAGTTTCTATGTACCTGGACTGGGACAAGCCAAGCATCCTTTTGGATCTATCTCTATAGATTCTAATCCCCAAGATATAAGATGCTTCTCCTAAGTCCTTCATGGAGAAGTGTCTAGATAACCAAGCCTTTATTGTGGATAGCATTCCTATGTCATTCCCAATGATGAGGATGTCATCCACATATAACACCAAAAAGCTAATAGCGCTCCCACTTACATTTCTGTATACACAAGGCTCATCTTCGTTCTTAACGAAGTCATAAGATCTGATTGCCTCATCAAATCTTATGTTCCAACTTCGGGAAGCTTGCTTTAGTCCATAAATGGATCTAAGCAACCTACACACCTTATCTGGGCAGTTCTTGGACACGAATCCCTCAGGTTGCATCATATACACCTCCTCCTCCAGGTTCCCGTTGAGGAATGCGGTTTTCACATCCATCTGCCAGATCTCATAATCATAGTGTGCTGCAATAGCCAATAGAATTCTGATGGATTTTAGCATTGCTACGGGTGAGAAAGTTTCGTCGTAGTCAACACCTTGCCTTTGACGATACCCCTTAGCCACTAGCCTTGCTTTATAGGTCTCTACCTTTCCATCTACTTCGATCTTTTTCTTAAAGATCCACTTGCAACCGATGGGTACAATACCTTCGGGTGCATCAACTAGGTTCCAAACCTTATTGGAGTACATAGAATCCATCTCAGAATTCATGGCTTCTTTCCACTTCCCGGAGTCTATACTCATAATAGCCTCCTCGTAGGTCTGAGGATCAATATCCTCTACATCCTCTGCTCTAATATGTCCCACATATCTCTCAGGAGGATGGGATACTCTATCAGACCTGCGTAAAGTTGATACTTGTGTATTAGGTACCTGAACAGACTCGGGCTGTAGAGTGGTGCTTGAGCTTGGTTCTCCAACCTCGCTCAATTCTATCATTCTCCCACTGTCTCCGTCAAGAATGTGTTCCTTCTCAAGGAACAATGCTCTCTTAGCTACAAAGACCTTTTGGTCCTCGAGATGATAGAAGTAATACCCACAAGTTTCCTTGGGGTATCCCACAAATTTACATTGCCCTGTCCTTGATTCTAACTTATCGGGGTTGTGTCTTTTAACATGGGCAGAGCAGCCCCAAATCTTAACAACCTTAAGATCAGGCTTCTTCCCTTTCCATATCTCATATGGTGTAGATACTACCGACTTAGTTGGAACTCTGTTCAGAAGGTAAGCTGCGGTTTCTAGGGCATATCCCCAGAATGAGATGGGTAGGTCAGCGAAACTCATCATGGACCGTACCATATCTAATAATGTACGATTTCTCCTTTCAGAGACACCATTGAGCTGAGGTGTATAAGGAGGTGTCCATTGGGATAATATCCCATGGTCCTTGAGGAAGTGAGTAAACTCTGTACTTAAGTACTCACCTCCTCGATCTGATCGAAGAGTTTTGATACTCTTTCCAGTCTGGTTCTCCACCTCATTCTTATACTCTCTGAATTTCTCAAAGGCCTCGGACTTGTACTTCATTAAGTACACATATCCATACCTTGAGAAATCATCAGTAAATGTAATGAAGTAGGAGTAACCTCCAATGGCATGAGTTGACATGGGTCCACATACATCACTATGTATGAGTTCCAACAACTCAGTGGCTCTCTCTCCAGTTCCACTAAATGGAGAGTTGGTCAGTTTTCCACGAATGCAAGGCTCACAAGTTGCATATGACACATAGTCGAATGGATCTAGATATCCATCATTTAGCAACTTTTGAATCCTTCTTTCATGGATGTGACCTAGCCTACAATGCCACAGGTATGCACTGTTCAACTCATCTCGTTTCCTTTTGGACACATTTATATTCATGATATGTGGAGTGGTGTCTAACATAAATAAACCATTATGCAATGTTCCTTTCGTGATGATCTTATCATCTAATAATATCGAACAACCATTGTTCTCAAAAACAAATTTATATCCACTAACTGTTAAACATGAAATGGAGATAATGTTTTTGATAATAGAAGGAACAAAATAACATGCATCTAATGCAATAAAAGCTCCACTAGGCAGATGTAGGGCGACCTCGCCAACAGCTAATACAGCAACTTTTGCTCCATTACCCATCTTGAGGTCCATCTCGCCTCTCTCTAGTCTCCTAGGCCTTGCCAGAACCTGCAACGAATTACATATATGATAAGCACTACCGGTATCTAATACCCATGTGTTATCATAAGAGTCTGACAAATGGAGACTGATCATGAATGTACCTGAAGCTTCATCAAGCTTTTGTTTCGCCCTTTCTGCAAGGTACTCTTTGCAGTTTCTCTTCCAGTGCCCATCTTTACCACAGTGGAAGCACTGGCCTTTGTCCTTTGTTGGGTCTTTCTTAGCAACCTTTGCTTTACCTTGTTTGCCCTTGCCCTTTCCCTTCTTAAGGGACATTTCTGCTTTCCTTTTCTTTCTGGTCTCACCAGTGTAGAGAACTGGCTTCTCTTTCTTAATAGTACTCTCTGCCTCCCTCAACATATTGAGGAGCTCTGGGAGAGTCACCTCAAGCTTGTTCATATTAAAGTTCATTATGAACTGTGAAAAGGAATCTGGTAGGGACTGAAGCACAATGTCCACACACAAGTTGTCCTCTAGGACCATTCCTAGACCTGTGAGTTTCTCTATCCACTCAATCATCTTTAGGACATGGTTCTGAACCGGTGTCCCCTCAGTCATCCTAGCGCGGAAAAGGCTCTTGGATATCTCATATCGTTGAGTCCTTCCCTGTTCCTCAAACAATTTACGGACATGTAGGAGAATGGATCTGGCATCCATCTTTTCATGTTGTCTCTGTAACTCTGGAGTCATAGAGCCCAACATATAGCACTGAGCAAGAGTGGAGTCATCAATGTACTTCACGTAGCGAGCGATCTCATCCTCGCTTGCCCCTTCTTCGGGCGTAGGCATCACTGTATCAAGGACGTACACGATTTTCTCCGCTGTGAGAACAATTCTCAAGTTACGGAGCCAATCCGTATAATTTGGACCAGTGAGGCGGTTGACATCAAGTATGCCACGTAAGGGATTTGAAAGCGACATTTTCTGAAAATAAAGATGTAGCAAAAATGAATAACATGCAGATTTTGCAAGAAATAAACTATCAAGATATGGACTTCTATCTTAATATGCTCCCACTATTTTACTAACGAGTCACGCGACACCCTCAGCACGTGAAACGGAAGTCTCCGGCAGACTTCTAGTGGGGATCAGGATCCAATCAGTGTCTTAGTGTAACCTCGAGGGACTCGACCAATCACACTAAGCCTAAAAGGTAGACAACTCTTGCCGATCACAACTCCTTGTGATTCCCGTCCTGTTCGGCCTCCGAATCACCATGGCCTCGAGGGACTCGACCAACCATGATGCTCGGTTAAGTCAACACCTTCGTTACAAGATGAGTCTGATTTGATGATATACCCTCGAGGGACTCGACCAAGCATATTATGCCCTCAGGTCACCGGTGACATCTCTATGTCGTAAGCAAGATAGCGAATCGCGATATAGGTGAGTCTCGAGGGACTCGACCAACTCAACCTACACCGGGATTCGGTTCCTACTCATAACGATGGAAGGCCACGTGGGTCAATCTAATTGCCTCACGTTTACCGACTTAATTTTATCGAGAGATGTTTCTATGATTTGGTCTCCTAATATGACATGTCACACATATACATATTTAATATATATCTACATCGCATGCAAATATATATACATATCTAGTATGTGTATAAGCAATCACACCAGATGATCATGGACCACAACCTAATATGATTAGGCCCGAGCCAGTAGGCCTAATCACTCACATCAAGATCTATGTGTGCAACGGTGCATCTTCATGCCTTGTGATCGTCCATCTCGTCCTCGTCGGTTCCGTCGACATCTTGATGCATCTCCATGCATCACGATCGTCCGTCTCGTGGGTCCCGCTATGGCTTCCACGCTCCCGCTGCGCCTCCTCATGTGATTACAACTTAATCATAGGCACGCAGGCCCGACAATAAACGAGAAATATAATGGAGGTTCGCAGACCTCAATAATAATAATCACAAGTATACACATCACACGGTCCATGATCATCCGTCCACTCATCATACATCACATGTATAAATAATCATCATCATGTAGGACTACTAGATAATAATAAAAATAATAATCAACTAAACCTTTTAATTAATTAATATTTTTCTGAAATCAGGGATATATAGGGAATTTCTCAATTCCTAAGGGTATTTTCGTAATTTGGACAAAAGACAGAAACTGGAATTTCTCAAATTCCGAGGGGGCAAAACTGTCTTTTTGCCCAGAAAACCCTAATGCCCTTCTCCCCCTTGCTGCTGCGCCGCCGCCGCCGCCACCCTGCTGGCGGCGGCCTGTGCGGCGAGGGCGAGGGCACTGCCCTCGCCTGCAGGTGGCACGCCCGCTGGGGTCGCTGCCGCTGCAGGTGGGCGCCCCCGCGGCGCCTCTGCCCGCGGGCTCAGTGGCCGCAGGCGCTTCTACCGAGCGGGTTGCCAGCCCCGCCGGCCGCAAGCCTGCTGCAAGCAGACCGCCGGCCGGCTGCTGCAGGCATGCAGATCGAGGGCAGCAACTGTTGCTGCCCTTCCTTGCTTTTGCGTCAACGATTTTGACGTCAATATTCTTCCTAAACACAACACACGCAGTTCAAAAACCAATCATTCGCACGAACAACCTGGCTCTGATACCACTGTTGGGAAATCATAGGGGGCGACATCATATGCGCAGCGGAAGAACAAGAAAACAAAAATCCCCGATTCCCAAAAAGATGTTCATCGTCGTGCGAAGATTGGTGCGCAAAATCCGCAAAAAACACAAAACTGCGTATAAAGATTGTGTTACCTAGGGAGATCGTATATCCCTGTTTCCTTGCAGATCCTTAGGAGAGGGTGAAGGAGGTCAAGCGTCCTCCTCTCTAGCGGTGATCCACACAGCAGGGTTGCGACGACGCTCCTCAAAACTCCAGGCCTACTCTGAGGGGGAGAGGGAGAGGAGAATAGGAAGGGCAAGCAAAGACTCTAGCTTATGAGGCTGTGAATCCCTCCTATTTATAGAGATCCCGTGTCAAAACCCTAATGGGTCCTTTCCCTAGTGGGTATTGGATCTGCATCCAATAAGACAAGGGCTCCGTCGGATATCTCATATCCGAACCTCTACTCATCGCAATGCCTACCATATGTGTGTGACCCTCTAGGCCCAATATCGAGCTGGCCGTGAGTCATACCTGTCAGAACTCCTTCTAACTCAGTGAATTATTATCTCTGTAATAATTCACTCGACTCATCGACTACGGAAGTACTAGGCCACTACGCCGTAGTCCCCAGACGATACAGGGGAATCCAATCCATTGAACCTATCTGTCCTCAGTTACCATGTACCTATAGTCCCTCATCCATCTAATATCCCAGAGACCGTATATCGAGCATGGTGCTGTCAGACCCATACGGTTTCTACTCGAGTCTCGCTCTAATCGGATTCTCCCGGAGAACTCTTTCTCTCTCAACCCGAATGACCCTGGCCAGGGATTTGTCTGAGCAAGAACACATAGGATATTCCTCTCATGACGCCGAGAGTGGATGATCCTCTATCGACACTCAATAGCCCTCGTAAGGTCGACTACCACTCCCAATGACCAGCTGTACTAGATCTGGGAACAGCCAAACCTATAAGTCTGGTATCAAAGAGTGGAGCACTCATACAGGACATCCTTGGTGTCTCAAGTCTAAGAACCAGATACACCACTAGGACTACGGAATCGTTGTCTGACAATAAGGCATCATCAACCATCCAGCATTCCGTAAGCGGATCAATCAGTGAACTCATTCTCCAATGAGCACCTGTACTGTATCCCTAGTGTCCCTACACGAGCAGCTATGAGACCAGCTGCATCCATCATATGGACGGGTATACAGCACACCAGTCTATCCGGTTATCACGATGTCCCTCTCGAGTAACCTATGACCGGGATTATTTAGGATATGTGTTTAAAGGTGAATCGATCTCATTATCGTGATCTCATCACGATCCGATTCCCATTGCACAAATCCAAGGACATCACAATATATATGCATTTATGCAATAGTTATAAAGTGATATACGCCAAAATATAATAAGCAAAAAGATTCTGTATCAAGTCACACGTGCCATCACTCACGTGATTGGCTTGCTGGGCACTTATGACTAGCAATGATAAGACCCTAAAGTCTTATCGTCGCTCTGATACCAAATGATAAGACCCTAAAGTCTTATCGTAGGCTCTGATACCAAATGATAAGACCCTAAAGTCTTATCGTAGGCTCTGATACCAAATGATAAGACCCTAAAGTCTTATCGTCGCTTTGATACCAAATGATAAGACCTTAAAGTCTTATCGTAGACTCTGATACCAAATGATAAGACCCTAAAGTCTTATCGTAGGCTCTGATACCAAATGATAAGACCCTAAAGTCTTATCGTCGAAGAAAGGGGAGAAATGGGGATGATAATGATCACTTCGAGGGGATCGGCCTCCTAGGGTTTGTCAAAAGACAGAATAGTATTTTTCATAGATTTCTGAAAAGAAGTAGTTACATCCCTATTTATAGAGTTCTACCCAAAATCCATCAGGACTTGAACTCTAATAATAAATAAATATTAAATAAACCTCTATTTGACTCTAACTGAACCAAACCGACTCAATAAACAAATGGACTAAACAGGCTCAATAAACATTATTCAAAAGCTCAGAAAAAGGGTCCTAACAATAACATTGCAGATCCACTGAAAATCATTGTCTCATATTGTCTTTGAGCGTCACAGAGTTCTGATGGGAATCAGACACACAGGTGATTGACTTTAGGTCAAATGGGAGATTGCTATTCATAGGTGCCATACAAGCCAATCATGTGAGTGATGACACGTGTGACTTGACACATAGTCTTTTTGCTTATTATATTTTGGTATTTATCACTTTATATTACTTGTTGCATATATATATATATATATATATATATATATATATATATATATATATATATATAGTGATGTCTTTGGATTTGTGGAATGAGAATCGGATCGTGATGAGATCATGATAATGAGATCGATTCGCCTTTAAACACAGATCCTAAATAATCTCGATCATAGATTACTCGAGAGAGACATCGAGATAACCGGACAGACTGGTGTGTTGTATACCCGTCCATATAATGGATGCAATTGGTCTCATAGCTGCTCGTGTAGGGACATTGATCACCATTAGGCCCCTATGATGCTAAAAAATAATTTAAGATAACAGCTTTGTTAGTGGATATGCAATGTAATCTTCGGATAGAACTCTTTCCACTCCTACATCTCCTCGGGTCATGATCTCTCTGATTACGAGAAACCTCCTCAAAACACTTCTGATGAGACTTGGGTTCCTTCACTTGAGTAATCGCCCCATTGTTGTTGCAATATAAGGAAATCGTCTCCTTGCTACTCGGCACGACTTCCAGATCTGTGATGAACTTCTTTATCCAGACTCCCTCTTTTGCTGCCTTTGCTGTTGCAATGTACTCCGCCTCTATGGTCGAGTTAGCAATGGTATCTTGCTTGGAACTCTTTTAGCAAATTGCTCCTCCATTCAAGGTATACACATACCCAAAATTTGACTTGCTATCATTAATATCGAACTAAAAACTTAAGTCCGTGTAGCCTTCAACTCAAAGGCTATTACCTTTATATACTAGTAAAAGATCCTTAGTCATTCTCAAGTACTTAAGGATATACTTTACTGCTTTCCAATGCTCCAAGCTTGGATCCGCTTGATACCTACTCGTGACACTCAAAGCATGTGCTATATCAAGCCTGATACTTAGCATGGCATACATGATAGACCTTATTTCTGATGCATAAGGTATCCTATTCATATTCGCCCTTTCTTTAGGAGTCTTTGGGGACATACTCCTAGAAAGCGATATCTCATGTCTCATCAGTATGAGACCTCTCTTGAATTTTTTTATGCCAAACCTTTTGGTAATGGTGTCTATGTACCTGGACTGGAATAAGCTAAGCATCATCTTGGATCTATCTCTATATATCTGAATCCCTAAGATATAGGATGTTTCCTCTAAGTCCTTCATGGAGGACTGCCTAGATAACCAAGCCTTTACTATGGATAGCATTCTTACATCATTCCCAATGATCAAGATGTCATCCATATATAATACCAAGAAGGTGATAGCGCTCCCACATACCTTCTTGTACACATAAGACTCATCTTCGTTCTTAACGAAGTCATAAGATTTGATTGCCTCATCAAATCTTATGTTCCAACTTCGGAAAACTTGCTTGTCCATAAATGGGTCTAAGCTGCTAGTCATAGGTGCCCAGCAAGCCAATCACGTGAGTGATGGCACGTGTGACTTGATACAGAATCTTTTTGCTTATTATATTTTGGCGTATATCACTTTATAACTATTGCATAAATGCATATATATATATATATATATATTGTGATGTCCTTGGATTTGTGCAATGGGAATCGGATCGTAATGAGATCACGATAATGAGATCGATTCACCTTTAAACACATATCCTAAATAATCCCGGTCATAGGTTACTCGAGAGGGACATCGTGATAACCAGACAGACTGGTGTGCTGTATACCCATCCATATGATGGATGCAGCTGGTCTCATAGCTACTCGTGTAGGGACACTAGGGATACAGTACATGTGCTCATTGGAGAATGAGTTCACTGATTGATCCGCTTACGGAATGTTGGATGGTTGATGATGCCTTATTGTCAGACATCGATTCCGTAGTCGTAGTGGTGTATTTGGTCCTTAGACTTGAGACACAAAGGATGTCCTGTATGAGTGCTCCACTCTTTGATACCAGACTTATAGGTTTGGTTGTCCCAGATCTAGTACAGTTGGTCATTGGGAGTGGTAGTCGACTTTACGAGGGCTATTGAGTATCGATAGAGGATCATCCACTCTCGGCGTCATGAGAGGAATATCCCATGTGTTCTTGCTCAGACAAATCCCTGGCCAGGGTCATTCGGTTTGAGAGAGAAAGAGTTCTCCGGGAGAATCCGATTAGAGCGAGACTCGAGTAGAAACCGTATGGGTCTGACAACACCATGCTTGATATATGGTCTCTAGGATATCAGATGGATGAGGGACTATAGGTACACGGTAACTGAGGACAGACAGGTCCAATGGATTAGATTCCCTTGTATCGTCTGGGGACTACGGCATAGTGGCCTAGTACGTCCGTAGTCGACGAGTCAAGTGAATTATTACAGAGATAATAATTCACTGAGTTAGAAGGATTTCTGATAGGTATGACTCACGGCCAGCTCGATATTGGGCCTAGAGGGTCACACACATATGGTAGGCATTGCGATGAGTAGAGGTTCGGATATGAGATATCCGATGGAGCCCTTGTCTTATTGGATGCAGATCCAATACCTACTAGGGGAGGACCCATTAGGGTTTGACAGGGGACCTCTATAAATAGGAGGGATTCAGAGTCTCATAGGCTAGAGCCTTTGCTTGCCTTTCCTATTCTCCTCTCCCTCTCCACCTCAGAGCAGGCCTGGAGTTTTGAGGAGCGTCGTTGCAACCCTGCTGTGTGGATCACCGCTAGAGAGGAGGACGCTTGACCTCCTTCACCCTCTCCTAAGGATCTGCAAGGAAACAGGGATATACGATCTCCCTAGGTAACATAATCTACTCTATACGCAGTTTTTAGTTTCGTAGATTTTGCGCACCAATCTTCGCATCGACGACGAACATCTCTTTGGGAATCGGGGATTTTGTTTTCTTGTTCTTCCACTGCGCATATGATGTCGCCCCCAAGATTTCCTAATAGTGGTATCAGAGCCAGGTTGTTCGTATGAATGATTGGTTTTGAACTACGTGTGTTATGTTTAGGAAGAATTTTGACGTTAAAATCGTTAACGCAAAAAAACAAGGAAGGGCAACAACAATTGCTGCCCTCGATCTGCGTACGTGCAGCGCAGCCGAAGGCGGGCAGCACAGGGGCTGCGTCTGCAGTAGTCGGCCGGCGGCCTGCTTGCAATAGGCTTGCATCCGGCGGGGCTGGCAGCCCGCGGGCAGAGGCGCCTGCGGCCGCTTCTCCTGCGGGGTGAGGCGCCGCAGGGCAGGACAGCACCGCCTGGGGCGTTGCCCCGCCGGCAGAACCGCTCGCGGAGGCGCCCTGCAACGGCCAACAGGGTGGCGGCGGCGGCAACAGTAAGAGGGAATTAGGGTTTTGGGCAAAAGACAATTTTACCCCTGTAAATTTACGAAATTCTAGTTTTTATCTTTTGTCTAAATTTTGAAAATACACTTAGGAATTGAGAAATTCCATATATGTCCCTAATTTCAAAAAATATTAATTAATTAAAAGGTTTAGTTGATTATTATTTTTATTATTATCTAGTAGTCCTACATGATGATGATTATTTATACATGTGATGTATGATGTGTGGACGGATGATCATGGACCGTGTGATGTGTACTTGTGATTATTATTATTGAGGTCTGCGAGCCTCCATTATATTTCTCGTTTATTGTCGGGTCTGCGTACCTCTGATTAAGTTGTAATCACATGAGGAGGCGTAGCGGGAGCGTGGATGCGATAGCGGGACCCACGAGACGGACGATCATGATGCATGAAGATGCATCAAGATGTCGACGGAACCGACGATAACGAGATGGACGATCACAGAGCATGGAGATGCACGGTTGATGTGAGTGATTTGGCCTACTGGCTCAGGCCTAATCACATTAGGTTGTGGTCCATGATAATCTAGTGTGATTGCTTTTACACATACTAGATATGTATATATATTTGCATGCGATGTAGATATATATTAAATATGTATATGTGTGACATGTCATATTAGGAGACTAAATCAAAGAAACATCTCTCGATAATATTAAGTTGGTAAACATGAGGCAATTAGATTGACCCACGTGGCCTTCCATCGTTATAAGTAAGAACCGATTCCCGATGTAGGTTGAGTTGGTCGAGTCCCTCGAGACTCACCTATATCGCGATTCGCTATCTTGCTTACGACATAGAGATGTCACCGGTGACCTGAGGGTATAGTATGCTTGGTCGAGTCCCTCGAGGGTATATCATCAAATCAGACTCATCTTGTAACAAAGGTGTTGACTTAACTGAGCATCATGGTTGGTCGAGTCCCTCGAGGCCATGATGATTCGGAGGCCGAACAGGACGGGAATCACAAGGAGTTGTGAACGGCAAGAGTTGCCTACCTTTTAGGCTTAGTGTGATTGGTCGAGTCCCTCGAGGTTACACTAAGACGGTGATTGGATCCTGATCCCCACTAGAAGTCTGTCGGAGACTTCCGTTTCATGTGCTGAGGGTGTCGCGTGACTCGTTAGTAAAATAGTGAGAGCATATTAAGATAGAAGTCCATATCTTGATAGTTTATTTCTTGCAAAATCTACACGTTATTCATTTCTGCTGCATCTTTATTTTCAGAAAATGTCGCTTTCAAATCCCTTACGTGGCATACTTGATGTCAACCGCCTCACTGGTCCAAATTATACGGATTGGCTCCGTAACTTGAGAATTATTCTCACAGCGGAGAAAATCGTGTACGTCCTTAATACAGTGATGCCTACGCCCGAAGAAGGGGCAAGCGTGGATGAGATCGCTCGCTACATGAAGTACATTGATGACTCCACTCTTGTTCAATGCTATATGTTGGGCTCTATGACTCCTGAGTTATAGAGACAACATGAAAAGATGGATGCCAGATCCATTCTCCTACATGTCCGTAAATTGTTTGAGGAACAGGGAAGGACTCAGCGATATGAGATATCCAAGAGCCTCTTCCGTGCTAGGATGACTGAGGGGACACCGGTTCAGAACCATGTCCTAAAGATGATTGAGTGGATAGAGAAACTCATAGGTCTAGGAATGGTCCTAGAGGATAACTTGTGTGTGGACATTGTACTTCAGTCCCTACCAGATTCCTTTTCACAGTTCATAATGAATTTTAATATGAACAAGCTTGAGGTGACTCTCCCAGAGCTTCTCAATATGTTGAGGGAGGCAGAGAGTACTATTAAGAAAGAAAAGCCAGTTCTCTACACTAGTGAGACCAGAAAGAAAAGGAAAACAGAAAGGTCCCTTAAGAAGGGAAAGGGCAAGGGCAAACTAGGTAAAGTAAAGGTTGCTAAGAAAGACCCAGCAAAGGACAAAGACCAATGCTTCCACTATGGTAAAGATGGACACTGGAAGAGGAACTGCAAAGAGTACCTTGCAGAGAGGGCGAAATAGAAGCTTGGAGAAGCTTCAGGTACATTCATGATCAATCTCCAATTGTCAGATTTTTGTGATAGTGCATTGGTATTGGATACCAGTATTGCTTATCACATCTACAATTTATTGTAAATTCTAGCAAAGCCGAGGGGAGATTGATGAGAGGAATATTGCATAAAGGTTTGTTTATGCAAGACACTACTTCACATATCATGAATGTAAGTGTCTAAGAGGAAATGAGATTAGGTGAACAATGCATACCTATGACATTGTAGGATAGGTCATATCCATGAGGGAATGATTCAAAAGTTGCTAAATGATGGATATCTAGATTCATTCGACTATGTGTCATATGCAACTTGCGAGCCTTGCTTTTGTGGAAAACTGACCAACTCTCCATTTAGTGGAATTGGAGAGAGAGCCACTGAGCTGTTGGAACTCATACATAGTGATGTATGTGGACCCATGTCAACTCATGCCATTGGTGGTTACTCCTACTTCATTACATTTCTGATGATTTCTCAAGGTATGGATATGTGTACTTAATGAAGTACAAGTCCGAGGCCTTTAAGAAATTCAGAGAGTATAAGAATGAGATGGAGAACCAGACTGGAAAGAGTATCAAAACTCTTCGATCAGATCGAGGAGGTGAGTACTTAAGTATAAAGTTTACTCAGTTCTTTAAGGACCATGGGATATTATCCCAATGGACACCTCCTTATACACCTCAGCTCAATGGTGTCTCTGGAAGGAGGAATCGTACGCTATTAGATATGGTACGGTCCATGATGAGTTTCGCTGACCTAACCATTTTATTCTAGGGATATGCCATAGAGACCACAGCTTACCTTCTGAATAGAGTTCCAACTAAGTCGGTAGTGTCTACACCATATGAGATATGAAAAGGGAAGAAGCCTGATCTTAAGGTGGTTAAGATTTGGGGCTGCCCTGCCTACGTTAAAAGACACAACCCCGATAAGTTAGAATCAAGGACAGAGCGATGCAAATTTGTGAGATACCCCAAGGAAACTTGTGGGTATTATTTTTATCATCTTGAGGACCAAAAGGTCTTTGTAGCTAAGAGAACAATGTTCCTTAAGAAGGAACACATTCTTAGCGGAGACAGTGGGAGAATGATAAAGTTGAGCGAGGTTGGAGAACCAAGCTCAAGCACCACTCTACAACCCGAGTCTGTTCAGGTACCTAATACGCAAATTTTAACTTTACGCAGGTCTAATAGAGTATCCCATCCTCTTGAGAGATATGTGGGACATATTAGAGGAGAGGATGTTGAGAATATTGATCCTCAGACCTACGAGGAGGCTATTATGAGTATAGACTCCGGGAAGTGGCAAGAAGCCATGAATTCTAAGATGGATTCTATGTATTCCAATAAGGTTTGGAACCTAGTTGATGTGCCCCAGGGTATTGTACCCATCGGTTGCAAGTGGATCTTTAAGAAAAAGATTGGAGTAGATGGAAAGGTAGAGACCTATAAAGCAAGGCTAGTGGCTAAGGGGTATCGTCAAAGGCAAGGTGTTGACTACGACAAAACCTTCTCACCCGTAGCAATGCTAAAATCCATCAGAATTCTATTGGCTATTGCAGCACACTATGATTATGAGATCTGGCAGATGGATGTGAAAACCGCATTCCTTAATGGGAACCTCGAGGAGGTGTATATGATGCAACCTAAGGGATTCATATCCAAGAACTGCCCAAATAAGGTGTGTAGGTTGCTTAGATCCATTTATGGACTAAAGCAAGCTTCTCGAAGTTGGAACATAAGATTTGATGAGGCAATCAGATCTTATGATTTCGTTAAGAACGAAGATGAGCCTTGTATATACAGGAAGGTAAGTGTGAGCGTTATAACCTTTTTGGTGTTATATGTGGATGTCATCCTCATCATTGGGAACGACGTAGGAATGCTATCCACAGTAAAGGCTTGGTTATCTAAACACTTCTCCATGAAGGACTTAGGGGAATATCCTATATCTTGGGGATTAGAATCTATAGAGATAGATCCAAGAGGATGCTTAGCTTGTCCCAGTCCAAGTACATAGAAACCATTGTCAAAAGGTTTGGCATGGAAAATTCCAAGAGAGGTCTCATACCGATGAGACATGAGATATCGCTTTCTACGAGTATGTCCCCAAAGACTCCAGAAGAAAGGGCGAACATGAATATGATACCTTATGCCTCAACAATAGGGTCTATCATGTATGGCATACTATGTACTAGGCCTGATATAGCGCATGCTCTGAGTGTCACGAGCAGGTATCAGGCGGATCCAGGCTTGGAGCACTGGAAAGCAGTAAAGTGTATTCTTAAGTACTTAAGAAGGACTAAGGAACTTTTACTAGTATATGGAGGTAATAGCTTAAGGTTGAAGGCTACACTGACTCAAGTTTTCAGTTTGATGTCGATGATAGCAAGTCGAATTTAGGGTATGTGTACACCTTGAATGGAGGAGCAGTGTGCTGGAAGAGTTCTAAGCAAGATACCACTGCTGACTCGACCATAGAGGTAGAGTACATTGCTACATCAGATGCAGCAAAGGAGGGAGTCTGGGTGAAGAAGTTCATCACAGATTTGGGAGTCGTGCCGGGTAGCGAGGAGCCGATCTCCCTATATTGCGACAACAACGGGGTGATTGCTCAAGCAAAGGAACCTAGGTCTCATCAGAAATCTAAGCATATTCTGAGAAGGTTCCACCTTATCAGAGAGATCGTAACCCGAGGAGATGTAGCAGTGGAAAGAGTTTCATCCAAAGATAACATTGTAAATCCACTGACAAAGCCGTTGTCTTAGATTGTCTTTGAGCGTCATAGGGGTCTGATGGGGATTAGACACATAGGTGATTGGCTTTAGGTCAAGTGGGAGATTGCTAGTCATAGGTGCCCAGCAAGCCAATCACGTGAGTGATGGCACGTGTGACTTGATACAAAATCTTTTTGCTTATTATATTTTGGCGTATATCACTTTATAACTATTGCATAAATGCATATATATATTTTGATGTCCTTGGATTTATGCAATGTGAATCGGATCGTGATGTGATCACGATAATGAGATCAATTCACCTTTAAACACATATCCTAAATAATCCCGATCATAGGTTACTCGAGAGGGACATCGTGATAACCGGATAAACTGGTATGCTGTATACCCATCCATATGATGGATGTAGCTGGTCTCATAGCTACTCGTGTAGGGACACTAGGGATACAGTACAGGTGCTCATTGGAGAATGAGTTCACTGATTGATATGCTTACGGAATACTGGATGGTTGATGATGCCTTATTGTCAGACAGCGATTCCGTAGTCCTAGTGGTGTATTTGGTCCTTAGACTTGAGACACTAAGAATGTCTTGTATGAGTGCTCCACTCTTTGATACCAGACTTATAGGTTTGGTTGTCCCAGATCTAGTACAACTGGTCATTGGGAGTGGTAGTCGACCTTACGAGGGCTATTGAGTGTCGATAGAGGATCATCCACTCTCGACGTCATGAGAGGAATATCCCATGTGTTCTTGCTCAGACAAATCCCTGGCGAGGGTCACTCGGTTTGAGAGAGAAAGAGTTCTCCGGGAGAATCCGATTAGAGCGAGACTCGAGTAGAAACCGTATGGGTCTGACAGCACCATGCTTGATATATGGTCTCTGGGATATTAGATGGATGAGGGACTATAGGTACATGGTAACTGAAGACAGACAAGTCCAATGGATTGGATTCCCCTCTATCGTTTGGGGACTACGGCGTAGTGGCCTAGTACGTCCGTAGTCGATGAGTCAAGTGAATTATTACAAAGATAATAATTCACTGAGTTAGAAGGAGTTCTGACAAGTATGACTCACGGCCAGCTCGATATTGGGCCTAGAGGGTCACACACATATGGTAGGCATTGCGATGAGTAGAGGTTCGGATATGAGATATCCGATGGAGCCATTGTCTTATTGGATGCAGATCCAATACCCACTATGTCACGACCTTAGCTGGTTTTGCCTAAGGCGTGCGGCACCCTCGCGCGTCCGTCCGCAAAGGTCAGCCTCCCCGAAGCCTCCCATTGTCCCTTAGGACCAACAAAAGAGAGAACGGGTTAAAAGAACGCCTCAATCGGGATCCACAAGCAAACATGTCCGAAAAACACTTCATAGACAATGCAAATTACAAACAGACTTTACAAGCTCTGAATAGTTGCACAACAAAGGGTAAAATGGTCCATTACAGACCGAAAAGCTCTCGAACGTGTCCACATGACACAACCTTTATTTACAAGCCTAAAGAGGCCACCAACCCAACTAAAATGAGACTTATAAGCCTTCGGCCGCCCCTCTACCTGCTATACAAGGCATGAACATGCCAAAAGACAACGGACAGACATAAGCATTACATCCAACATCTTGTTTAGAAGTTTGTCCGTTACATTCTCCCCCACTTATCCCTTCGACGTCCTCGTCGAAGCCTTTGTGAACACTGCAACTCTTCGCCTTTGCTGAGTCTTCAATCTTCCGCTCCAGCTGCAATGCGCCTCCTGGCTCCCAGCTGCTCTACGCTGCTGTTTTTGAGTAGTCGACCCTTTAATCCGCCATGCTGCTACAACTCACCAATGACTCTGACTCTGTTGGGGGGGGTTGGCTGAGTTGTGTTGATCCTTGTCGATTCTTGCGGATCCACCAAATGAAGGAAAAGACCATCTTTTCTGCGCCAGTCTCTCAAAATTTCCACATGCTGCTTGAACTGGGTGGATGCTTGTTGGAGCTTTAACGAGCATCGCCTCGCAAACTTCTGAAGTTTTGGGTCCTTCCTCCACAAAATTTGCTCATTGACTCTTCTTTCAGTTAGTTGTCACATCCAAGTAGGTTCGTATCACTTCCGCTTTCGATTGGCATTTCGTTGGGAAATGAAGCGGACGATCTACTCTCAGTAGCACTGATCACCATTGGTGAGGATTTGACAACTATTGTCTTCCATTATCTTCGAAGGGTCTTTGAACTTGTGCAGAGCTCCTCTGCTGGATAGATAAGAGAACTGGGGTACTCGGTTTCGCCCATTCTCTTAAGAGTTGAGAAGGCAAAGGTTACTTTGACTTCGCCCGCCTCCTCGAGGTTGTACTTCATGCATCGAGCTGGTTACTAGTCTTCGCCTGCTCTTTGCTCACACTTCTGAAGCACTTGAAGTGTTTGCACTCCTTGCGTTGAGTTGGCTACTGTGATTCACCTTCTCAATGCCATCGAACTTCTGGAATGCGGGAAGTTTTCACCCCAACGTGGAGTAATTCTCTGATAGATGAGGTCGCCTTTGGGATTGTACCGTCTTCTCCATCAACCCTGCCGCCTACTCCACCGAGTAGCAAAGGTACAGCACCGCGTACTGCCTGCTTCGTTCCTTGGTCGTGCACTCTTACATGACCCGAAGTCCTTCACTTACGGCTATCTTGATGAGAAACTTGTTGACACCGGTCTTACGAAGTTTCTTGGCCTCTGCCCTTCAGCCTTGTCTCGGTACTTGGAGATTGCCTCTGCATGCTCCACCTCCTCGGCCCCTTTTACGACCAAGCGCTCTCCCTCCATGAGAGCAAGGGATCAATGACTTGCACGGAAGTCCCGCCTCTGCGGTACCATGGCGCTGGCATGCCCATGGCCCTACTATCCGTCGCCCCGCCTCTGTATCCCTTTTCTTCACAATCAGTAGAGATGTCTCCGTGGCACTCCTCTGAGTCCACCTCCATTCTAACTGATGCTTGATTTTGGGTAGCTAAGTCCCTCTGGACTCGTCGTCGCTTCCTCGCCCCTTTTGACCCCCTGCTTCAACACCTCTGTGTTCTCCAAGCAGTCTGTTTGGTCGATGGAAAGACAGACTGCAACTCCCATGCATGGCCTCTGCCATCACGTTGTAGAGTTTGCACCGATTCTGTTCTCCTTAGCTTCCTTGGTAGCAACGTTCGCTTACTCGACCTTGTCCTCTGACTTGTCGGGCTCCCTTAAGCGAATATGAGCTCTGGAGCAGTCCAACTCTCCAGCTGCTTCGATCATACCTCTGCATGATCAAGTCCCTCCCATCGAACTCACTGGTACTTGCATTCGAACTTTTCCCTTGGTGGAACCCAGCCCCCATATGCTGATGACCAAGGTTTTCATCCGATGCAAAATTCGGTGCACGCCCGGAAGACCCGCCTCTGCGGTACCATGGCCTTCACTCCTTGAATCCATAGCCCTTCTTGCCGTCGTGTTGTTCACCAAAGCGGAGCTCCCAGTAGCTCCCGATCATACCTCCATATGATCTCATCCCTCACGGGACTCTGTCGTGTGTGTCGCATTGCCACGAACTGTTCCACCACGATCCGCTGCACCATGTCGCCTCCTGGTGACATCTCCATTGCATTCTGATCTTTGTGGACTAAACTCGAATTGTGAACCCTCCATGTGTGGCCTCTGCCAATACATCGCAGGGTCTCCTCCACCTTCGATTTTGTTCACTCCTTTGGCAATCGACCTTCATCCACCCACTCCTGGGTCACACGTAGATGAAGCACCGCTCTAGGACAGTCCGTCGCCTAGTAGCTCTCGAAGTCCACCGACTTCACTATAGTTTGTGCACCATTGTTTGGATCCTGGGCCTCTGCCCCAACCAGCACAATCTCCGCTGTGCACTGCTTCCTTCATAGCAACTCAAATGGCAACACTGTGGCATATTCTTCAAGAGTACCCGCCTCTGCGTCCTCTTGCCCCGTGCTAAGGTCTTGAACCCAACTTCGCCTCCGCAAATTGAGTCGCCTTAGTTCCTCCATCAAATGCTCCTCCGAGATAAGGTGCATGTGCCCAGAAGCTCCCTTCGTCTTTGGCACCATGCAAGATGAGTCTGCTCCGTCAGAATGAAGGACCCATGGAACAACATGATCCTACCCTTGCCTCTGCAAGAGTTCATGTCTTTGATCTCTGTCTAAGGAAAGCACTGTGCTTCTGCTCCATGTTCCAACTTCTCTGTTGGCTCCCTTCATGCGGCTTGGGTACTTCGCCAAGTTACACCCAAGTTGCTCCGCTCCTCGTTTTTGCATTGAGTCGATGGTGGCCCTCGCGCCCTCCATTCCACGGGTCAGCCCTCCCTTGAGTCCGATCTCTATATCGACTCTAAGTGTGCCTTCATTTAAGTTGCTTCAGGTTGCTCCCCCACTTGATCTCGCAATACATCCACCAATACATTCTCTCGAGCGAGATCAAGCGACAACTCCTCGCCGCTTGCTCGGTCCATCGAGCTTCGTGAAGTTGTTGTTTGTGAGGTACTCCTCCTCAACATGTGAAGTCCGTCTCACATGAGTCTCCCTCTGGAGTGCCGAGACTTATCCCTCCTGGATAACTGTCCCGTTGGAGCAACATCTCTCTTCGTTTCGGAGACCACCATCCCCTTGGACTACTCCGATCTGCTGAACAAACTGTGCATTGTTCCGCCTCCTGCAGACGCACTTGCTAGATTGCGCCTCCACGTCAATACAACCACCGCTGCACTCCTCAAGGCCTAGCAACATGCTGAACTCGTTGCACATTTCAGCCTCCTCCGGACGTATCCTTCGCTTGCCGAAGAGAAAGTTTCAATGCTCCGTGGCGCCGAGTCTCGGTCGCCTGGGGATGGCCACGAACATTCCATCGTCCGCATACAAGCCCATGCATGAGTACCAAATTCTTCGAGTTAGCAATTCCCCTCACCTCTGTGAGCTTTGCATAACTCTTTTGGTCGTTGAACAACTCATTCCACCTTGGGTGGTCTCATTCTTGCCAAGCGCCTCGCTTGCCTAGAGCACCATCAAGTATAGTTGTCAACGTTGAACCGTAGCTCAAACTCAGCCATCCCAACCTTTGTGCGCTCCGCATTCTTCCAAGCTTGCCTGTTTTCGTGGTGCCTCTTGCGCGAAGGGTTGGCCATTCCTCAAAATGCCAATGTTAGATGCCCGCTCCTCTGAGCGACTCTTTTCCCTACATCTCCATGCCCGTTTTCCCTCAAACGGTCGCGCGTGTGCTGACTGCCCTCAACGCAGCCCCGCTAGGTCCCCCACGTTTGCATGTCAAGTGTTTCTATGAGTGCTTGTCCCGCTCTGATACCATAATTGTCACGACCTTAGCTGGTTTTGCCTAAGGCGTGCGGCACCCTCGCGCGTCCGTCCGCAAAGGTCAGCCTCCCCGAAGCCTCCCATTGTCCCTTAGGACCAACAAAAGAGAGAATGGGTTAAAAGAACGCCTCAATCGGGATCCACAAGCAAACATGTCCGAAAAACACTTCATAGACAATGCAAATTACAAACAGACTTTACAAGCTCTGAATAGTTGCACAACAAAGGGTAAAATGGTCCATTACAGACCGAAAAGCTCTCGAACGTGTCCACATGACACAACCTTTATTTACAAGCCTAAAGAGGCCACCAACCCAACTAAAATGGGACTTATAAGCCTTCGGCCGCCCCTCTACCTGCTATACAAGGCATGAACATGCCAAAAGACAACGGACAGACATAAGCATTACATCCAACATCTTGTTTAGAAGTTTGTCCGTTACAACTAGGGGAGGACCCATTAGGGTTTGACAGGGGACCTCTATAAATAGGAGAGATTCAAAGCCTCATAGGCTAGAGCCTTTGCTTGTCTTTCCTATTCTCCTCTCCCTCTCCACCTCAGATCAGGCCTGGAGTTTTGAGGAGCGTCGTCGTAACCTTGCTGTGTAGATCACCGCTAGAGAGGAGGACGCTTGACCTCCTTCACCCTCTCCTAAGGATCTGCAAGGAAACAGGGATATACGATCTCCCTAGGTAACACAATATACTCTATACGCAGTTTTAAGTTTCGTGGATTTTGCGCACCAATCTTCGCATCAACGACGAACATCTCTTTGGGAATCGGGGATTTTGTTTTCTTGTTCTTCCGCTATGCATATGATGTCGCCCCTAAGATTTCCCAACGTAAGCAACCTGCACACCTTATATGGGTAGTCCTTGGACATGAATCCCTCGGGTTGTATCATATACACCTCCTCCTTAAGGTTCCCATTGAGGAATGTGATTTTCACATCCACCTACGAGATCTCATAATCATAGTGTGTTGTAATAGCCAATATAATTCGGATAGATTTTAACATTGTTATGGGTGAGAAGGTTTCATTATAGTCAACACATTGCCTTTGACGATACCCCTTAGCTAGTAGCCTTACTTTATATGTCTCTACCTTTCCATCTACTTTGATCTTTTTGTTAAAGATCCACTTGCAATCGATGGGTACAATAGCCTTGGGCGCATCAAATAGGTTCCAAACCTTATTGGAGTACATGGAATCCATCTCAAAATTCATGGCTTCTTGTCACTTCCTGAAGTCTATACTCATAATAGCATTCTCGTAGGTTTGAAGATCAATATCCTCAATATCCTCTCCTCCAATATATCCCACGTATCTCTCAGGAGGATGGGATACTTTACCGGACCTACGTAAAGTCGGAACTTATGTGTTAGATACATGAACAGACTCAGGCTATAGAGTGGTGCTTGAGCTAGGTTCTCCAACCTTGCTCAACTATATCATGCTCCCATTGTCTCTGCCAAGAATGTGTTCCTTCTCAAGGAACACTGTTTTTTTGGCTACAAAGTCCTTTTGGTCCTTGAGATGATAAAAATAATACCCATAAGTTTCCTTGGGGTATCTCACAAACTTGCACCGCTCTGTCCTTGATTCCAACTTATCGGGGTTGTATTTTTTAACGTGGGCAGGATAGCCCCAAATCTTAACAACCTTAAGATTAAGCTTCTTCAATTTCTATATCTCATATGGTGTAGACAATACTGACTTAGTTGGAACTCTATTCAGAAGGTAAGCTACGATCTCTAGGGCATATCCCAGAATGAGATGGGTAGGTCAGCGAAACTCATCATGGATCATACCATGTCTAACAGCGTATGATTCCTCCTTTCAGATACACTATTGAGCTGAAGTATATAAAGAGGTGTCCATTAGGATAAAATCTCATGGTCTTAGAGGAATTGGGTAAACTCTGTACTTAAGTACTCACCTCCTCGATCTGATCGAAGAGTCTTGATACTCTTTCCAGCCTGGTTCTTTACTTCATTCTTATACTCTTTGAATTTCTCAAAGGCCTCGGACTTGTACTTCATTAAGTACATATATTCATACCTTGAGAAATCATCAGTAAAGATAATGAAGTAGGAGAAACCACCAATGGCATGAGTTGACATGGGTCCATATACATCACTATGTATGAGTTCCACCAGCTCAGTGGCTCTCTCTCCAATTCCACTAAATAGGGAGTTGGTTATTTTCTACGAAGGCAAGGCTCACAAGTTGCATATGACTCATAGTCGAATGGATCTATATATCCATGTTTTAGCAACTTTTGAATCCTTCCCTCATGGATGTGACCTAGCCTATAATGCCATAGATATGCACTATTCACCTTATCTCGTTTCTTCTTAGACACACTTACATTCATGATATGTAGAGTAGTGTCTAGCATAAACAAACCATTATGTGATGTTCCTTTCGTGATGATCTCATCATCTAATAATATTGAACAACTATTGTTCTAAAAAACTAATTTATATCTACTAACTATCAAACATGAAATGAAGATAATATTTTTGATAATAGAAGGAATAAAATAACATGCATCTAATGTAATAATAGCTCGACCAAGTAGATATAGGGCGACCTCGCCAACAGCTACTGCAGCAAATTTTGTTCCATTGCCCATCTTGAGGTCCATCTCATCTCTCGCCAATCTCCTAGGTCTTGCCAGAACCTACAACGAATTACAAATTTGATAAGTACTATCGGTATCTAATACCCATGTGTTATCATAAGATTTTAATAAATAGAGACTGATCAAGAATGTACTTGAAGCTTCTCTAAGCTTTTGTTTCGCTCTCTCTACAAGGTACTCTTTGCAGTTCCTCTTCTAGTGCCCATCTTTGCCACAGTGGAAGCACTGACCTTTGTCCTTTGCCGGATCTTTCTTAGCAACATTTGCTTTACCTGGTCTGCTCTTGCCCTTTCCCTTCTTAAGAGACTTTTCTGCTTTCATTTTCTTCTGGTCTCATTAGTGTAGAGAACTGGCTTCTCTTTCTTGATAGTGCTCTTTGCCTCCCTCAACATATTGAGGAGCTCCGGGAGAGTCATCTCAAGCTTGTTCATATTAAAATTTATTATAAATTGTGAAAAAGAATCTAGTAGGGATTAAAGCATAATGTCCACACAAGTTATCCTCTAGGACCATTCCTAGACCTATGAGTTTCTCTATCAACTCAATCATCTTTAGGACATGGTTCTGAATCGGTGTCCCCTCGGTCATCCTAGCACGGAAGAGGCTCTTGGATATCTTATATCGCTGAGTCATTCCATATTCCTCAAACAGTTTGTGGACATGTAGGAGAATAGATCCGACATCCATCTTTTCATGCTGTCTTTGTAACTCAGGAGTGATAGAGCCCAACATGTAACACTGAGCAAGAGTTGAGTCATCAATGTACTTCACGTAGCGAGTGATCTCATCCTCGCTTGCCCCTTCCTCGGGCGTAGGCATCATCACTGTATCAAGGACGTACGTGATTTTCTTCACCGTGAGAACAATTCTCAAGTTGTAGAGCCAATCCGTATAATTTGGACTAGTGAGGTAATTGACATCAAGTATGCCACGTAAGGGATTTGAAAGAGATATTTTTCAAAAATAAAGATGTAGCAGAAATAAATAACATGCAGATTTTGTAAAAAATAAACAATTAAGATATGAACTTCTATCTTAATATACTCCCATTATTTTACTAGCAAGTCACACGACACCCTCAGCACGTGAAACAAAAGTCTTCGGCAGACTTCTAGTGGGGTTCAGGATTCAATCAAGGTCTTAGTGTAACCTCGAGAGACTCGACCAATTACACTAAGCCCAAAAAGTAGGCAACTCTTACCGATCATAACTCCTTATGATTCTCGTCCTGTTTGGCCTCCGAATCACCATAGTCTCGAGAGACTCGACCAACCATGATATTCGGTTAAGTCAACACTATCGTTACAAGATGAGTCTGATTCTCACGTCATCGGTGACATCTCTAGGGACTCGACCAAGTATGATTACAAGATGATTATGATATACCCTCGAGGGACTCGACCAAGTATACCATATCCTCACGTCATCGGTGACATTTCTATGTCGTAAGCAAGATAACGAATTGTGATATAGGTGAGTCTCAAGGGACTCGACCAACTCAACCTACAACGGATAGAATTAAAATTTCTCAAATTTTTAGGAGAAAAACTATCTTTTTGCCCAAAACCCTAAAACTCCCCTTGCGCGTGGGCACCCGCCTTTGCGGGTGGCATTGCCCCCGCGAGCAGCGCCCCTACGGGTGGCGGTGCCCCACGTAGCACCCGTAGGCAGTAGTGCTCCCGGGCGCCGCTGCTGCGTGTCGCTGTTAGGACTCTAGCTTGGAGAGTCCTAATTGAGAGGGACATTCATGTAAAACTGTTAGGACTCTAGCTAGGGGAGTCCTAATTGAGAGGGACATTCTGTTAGGACTATAGCTATGAGAGTCCTAATTGAGAGGGGCATTCATGTAGGAGGTGTTTTCTTAGAGAAGAATTAGGAGTTATAAGGGAATATGAGTCTTGACTAGGAGTCATATTAGGAGTTGGTTAGAAGTAAGAGTCTTAAGTAGGAGTCATATTAGGAGTTAGGGTTTAGAAGTCCTATAAATAGCCATGTATTCCTTCTCTTTTCATAAGCAATAGATGAATCTTTTCTGCAGCCTTTGAGCAGCAATTTGGAGGGAGGAACCCCTATAGAGTTCCAAGGAGGCCGATCCCCTAAAGAGATCAACCCCAAGTTTAGAATCTGCAAGGGTTCTAACACTTGGTATCAGAGCAGCGTTCTTGGCGTCTCATTGCCCTTCCACAGCCATCCATCAACCCTCTACAACCATCCAAAGCAATTCCCACAATTGCTTAAAAGATCGTTACCGAATTTCGTCATCATCTCCACCACCACGGATCATCCTTTGATCTCCCCGTGAATTGCAACAGGTTCTGGTTTCCTACCTTACTGCTGCTGCAATTTAGTTATCCTTATTCAAAAATCCAAAAAAAAAAAATTGTTCCTATATTGCTGCATAAACTTTTCGTCATAAAATTTTCATCTCTACGACGAAAGATACATTGCAGAATTCCAGCCGCATAGCACCATCTGTTTGATCTTGCTACTATGCTTTTTCTATCCAAATTTCTATGAAATTTTTATGACATCTTTGACACTTCTTAACAGTGGATTTCCCTTTGGTTTCATCAAAAAATTCTCAATATAAACTACTGATCTTTTATGTCCAATCTGCTGCACTTGAATTACAGAATTCAAGCCGCATAGCACCATCTGTTTGATCTTGCTACTGTGCTTTTTCTATCCAAATTTCTACAAAATTTTTATGACATCTTTGACACTTCCTAACAGTAGATTTCCCTTTGGTTTCATCGAAAAATTCTCAATATAAACTACTGATCTTTTATGTCCAATCTGCTGCACTTGAAAATCTATGCTGCAGAAAATTTCAGCTGCATATCGTTGCCTTAACCCATCTATTTGCAATCTTTTTGAATGAAATTTCTTATACACTTCATAGATCATCTTGGCTTCCATCTAAGATTGATCTATTAAGAAATTCATCTCTAAAAACGATTTTATGTTGCTGCAAATTTTCATCGTAACCCGCTGAAATTTTTCGACGATAATTCTGCAATTGCAACTTGCACCAATTTCCTTGCTGTTATACTGCCGAAATTTTCTTGATTAAATTAGATATCCTTGCTGTCATATAAACTGTGATTTTGCTATCAATTCCCTCCTCAATTCTCCCAAGTTTTTGGTGGAAATTACGCCGAGAAACCGTTGTTTCTTCGACGACAATTCTACTCTTACAAGACAGCATATACTTGCTGCAACTTCCACGGATTTCTGTCAAACCTTTGCTACCATCTACCACAGATCCAAAACTTTCATCCACAGCCCTAAAACTCTACTAAACCACACCCTCAAACTGCACCCAAAACAGCCACAAAACAAGCCTAAACCGCAGCCTACATCCACCAATCCACCAACACTTTCGACCATTACTTCTCTCAACCTATACATGCCTTTAACCCAACAGCAAAAGAGAGATCTTAACATCATTAATTTGGGGCCATATACTATGGCATCTAAGGAGGCAATCAATGCTAAATTCGAAGCCTTGGAGGCGCGAATGGAGGATAAGATTCGGACGCTCTTTACCGAACTCAGATTGGGCCGACCACTAAGCCCGAAAAAATCATATCAAGGAGAGAGCTTTGCCCAATCACACCAAGCCTGAAGAGATGACTTCCAAGGGAGGAGAGGCTCTATGACCAACCCCAACTATCCATGCATGAGAGTGGACTTCCCTAGATGGGAAGAAGGAGACCCGATTGGTTGGATCTCACGCGCGGAGCGATATTTTCGGTACCACAAAATCGCAGATGCATCTATGGTGAAAATTGTAGCTATACATCTTGAAGGGGATGCTATACAATGGTTTAAACAGTTTGAATATACTTATGGAGTCCTTTCATGGCAACAATTCAAAGAAGGACTGCTGATCCGCTTCAGACCAACCAATTACGAGAATATTGACGAACAACTAGCAAAGATCCGACAAACCTCCACCATTCAGGAGTACCAAACCAGATTTAAAAGGTTATCTAATCAAAATCATGATTGGTCTCAAAAATAGCTATTGAGGACCTTCATTGAGGGCTTGAAGCCGGAGATCCGAGGAGAAGTTAAAGTGCGACAACCGTACACGCTTATGGTAGCCATCTCTTTCGCACGACATCAAGAGGAGCAATTGAACCATGAAGCTCGGAGGACTAGGGTCGCTCCTTAACTAGTAATATTGAAGCCCTCAGCCCCCCCTACTGTCGACCAAGTCCCTGCACCAAAGAGGTTAACAGGAGAAGAGCTTCGGGAGCGATATGCGAAGGGGTTATGTTGGCATTGTGACGAGCCGTGGAGCCGTGAGCATCGCTGTAGTAAAGGAGGACTTCTTATGATTGAACCGATAGAAGAAGAGGTCATTGAACATTCAGAAGAGAGCCTTGAATATGAAGAAAAAAATGCAGAAGAAGACCCACAACCGACCGAAGTTACGGTACAAACACTAGCTGGCTACTCAAACCCGCAAACGATGAAAGTTGGAGGCCTTCTCAAACAACAACCGATCACTGTTCTCATCGAGACGGGCAGCACTAATAACTTCCTAAACAGTAAGGTTGCTGTCCATATGAACTTACCTATTGAGAATTGCAGCAGGTTTGTTGTTACGGTCGCCAACGGACGGATTTTGAAGTGTGATCATAGGTACCCGCAGGTGAAACTGTTGCTGCAGGACCAAGAGATAATTGCAGATTTCTTCCTCCTCCCTCTTAATGATCATGAGGCCATACTCAGAATTAAATGGTTGATGACATTAGGTGATATTTCTTGGAATTTTATACAACTATTTATAAAATTTTACAGTAAGGAGAAACAGGTGATACTGCATGGGAAACGTGAGGGCGACGTAACAATGATTTGCACACAACAAATGGAGAAGGTTTTGCATAAAGCATGCAGCGGCTTTTTGGTACAACTTGAGCAGCAAACTAAGGGAGAGCCAACAAAATTTGAAGATCCAAATCTACTTCCTTTGCTTGTTGAATTTTCAGATATATTTGACGAACAGCGCAACCTACCTCTTACCCGTCGGCATGATCATTGTATAACAATTCTTCCAGGCAAATCTCCAGCAAATGCTCAGCTATATCAGTATTCACATCTCCAGAAGGATGAAATAGAAAGGATTGTAAACGAGATGCTCAAAACAGGAGTTATTCGGCCATGTTGCAGCTCTTACTCTTCACCGGTGCTCCTCATACGAAAGAAGGATAGAATATGGCGATTATGTGTTGATTACCGAGCTCTCAATGGCATAACCATCAAGGATAAATACCCTATTCTAGTAGTATATGAGTTGCTAAGGGAGCACATATCTTCACAAAGCTGGACCTTCGATCCGGGTATCATCAAATACGAATATGCGAAGAAGACATACCGAAAACCATCTTTTGAACACATAACAACCACTATGAATTTTTGCTTTCTTCAAAAGAAGGTGGAATATCTTGGGCATATCATATCAGAGGAAGGTGTGGCAGTAGACCCCTTCAAAATTGGAGCAATGCAAAACTGGCTGACCCCGAGGAACATAAAATTGCTACATGGCTTTCTGGGTTTAACAGGCTACTACTGCAAGTTCGTGAAAAACTATGGAGAGATTAGTGCACCAATTACTTCCTTATTGAAAAAAGATGTCTTCCAATGGTCGGACAGAGCCTCCGCTGCCTTCGACAAACTTAAGACAACCATGACGACGACGCCGGTGCTAACACTACCAGATTTCAACCGACCCTTCATTATTGAGGCCGACGCATCTGGAGTCAGAATTGGAGTCATTCTCATGCAAGATGGTCAACCACTCACATACACTAGCAATGCATTATCTCCCTCCCATCAAAATAAGTTAACATATGATAAGGAGATGCTTGCCATTGTGCGCGCAGCAACGAGGTGGAGACCCTACTTGATTGGTCGACGATTTCAAATTAAAACCGACCATAAAAGCCTCAAGTACTTTTTGGAGCGAAAGATATCATCCCCTGAGCAGCAAAAATGGGTAATAAAACTTCTTAGATTTGATTATGAAATAACTTACAAAAAGGGGAAAGAGAATGTTCTTGTAGATGCGCTTTCGCAGCTACCCGAGCAAGCTAAAGTTTCGGCCATTTCACTTCCAACCAGCAACTTTCTTAAGGATATTAAGATGGAATGACAGGAAGATTCAGAGACTAGTAAGATTATAAAAAAATTGGAGGAAGCACCAAGCTCCGTGGCTCATTACAATTGGGACTCAAAAGAATTACACTATAAGGGACGCATTGTGCTTATGATAAATTCTACTTGCATCTTCACGAGTAGATTTTGGACCAAGTTATTCTATATGCAGGGTACTAAATTGAAAAGGAGTATGGCATATCACCCACAAATCGACGGTGAGACAGTTGTAAATAGGTGCTTGGAGACAACCCAAGGCCACCCACCAAATATGACTATCCAAAGAGAACTCCAGACCCAGCGAAGTGCCATTATTGATCGACGGATCGTGACTCGACGACGATGACCCACTAATGAAGTTCTAATACAATGGGCAAACCTACCAATAGAAGATGCCACTTGGGAGAACTATGACGACTTGAAGATCAAATTCCCAGAATTCATGAATCATCAGCCTCGAGGACAAGGCTGATTTGAAGAGGGCGGGTCTGTTAGGACTCTAGCTTGGAGAGTCCTAATTGAGAGGGACATTCATGTAAAACTGTTAGGACTCTAGCTAGGAGAGTCCTAATTGAGAGGGACATTCTGTTAGGACTATAGCTAGGAGAGTCCTAATTGAGAGGGGCATTCATGTAGGAGGTGTTTTCTTAGAGAAGAATTAGGAGTTGTAAGGGAATAGGAGTCTTGACTAGGAGTCATATTAGGAGTTGGTTAGAAGTAAGAGTCTTAAGTAGGAGTCCTATTAGGAGTTAGGGTTTAGAAGCCCTATAAATAGCTATGTATTCCTTCTCTTTTCATAAGCAATAGATGAATCTTTTTTGCAGCCTTTGAGCAGCAACTTGGAGGGAGGAACCCCTATAGAGTTCCAAGGAGGCCGATCCCCTAAAGAGATCAACCCCAAGTTTAGAATCTGTAAGGGTTCTAACAGTCGTCTCTACCCGCGAGTCTAGCACACGCAAGCGCTGCCCTTACGCGCGGGCGTAGTGCCCTTGCGCAGGTGGTCACCGTGCTTGCAGCCCTGCTTGCTAGTGTCGCTGCAGGGAGCTTGCCTGTATGTGGATAGCCTTATGGTTGCCGCTGTAAGTGGCTTGCTTGCACGCAGATGGTAGTGCTGCCATCTGCAACAACAACAAGGGCAGCAATAGTTGTTGCCCTTTATTACTTTTGCGTCAATGATTTTGATGCCAAAAGCTTCTCCAAAACATAACACACGTAGTTCAAAACCAATTTATCGTACGAACAACCTGGCTCTTATACCATTGTTGGAAAATCTTGGGGGTGACATCACATACGCAATGGAAGAATAGAAAATAAAATCCTCAATTCCCAAAGATATGTTCGTCGTCGTGCGAAGATTGATACACAAAAATCTACGAAACTTAAAACTGCATATAGAATAGAGTGTGTTACCTAGGGAGATCATATATCCCTGAATCTCTATAGATATCTAGGAGAGGGTGAAGGAGGTCAAGCACCCTCCTCTCTAGCGGTGATCTACACAGCAGGGCTGCGACAACACTCCTCAAAACTCTAAGCTTACTTTGAGGTGGAGAGGGGGAGGAGAATAAGAGAGCCAAGCAAAGGCTCTAGCTTATGAACCACTGAATCCCTCCTATTTATAGAGGTTCCCTGTCAACTTAACCCTAATGGATCCTCTCCTATTGGGTATTGGATCTTCATCCAACTACCCAAGCCTCTTAGATTAATGGATCTCTATCCAATAATCTCTCATGAGCTCTTATTGGATCTTGTCCATGGGATCCAATAATTCAGGAGCTTATTGGATATCCAATAAGATAGGGACTCCAACGGATATCTCATATCTGAACCTCTACTCATCGTAACGCCTACCATATATGTGTGACCCTCTGGGCCCAATATCGAGCTGGCCGTGAGTTATACCTGTCAGAACTCTTTCTGGCTTAGTGATTTATTATCTCCATAATAATTCACTCGACTCATCGACTGTGGACGTACTAGGCCACTACGCCGCAGTCCCCAGACGATACAGAGGAATCCAATCTATTGGACATGTTTATCCTCAGTTACCATGTATCTAGAGTCCCTCATCTATCTAATATCCAAGAGATCGTATACTAGGCATGGTGCTATCAAACCCATACGATTTCTATTCGAGTCTCGCTATAATCAGATTCTCTCGGAGAACTCTTTCTCTCTGAATCTGAATGACCCTAGCTAAGGATTTGTCTGAGCAAGAATACATGAGACATTCCTCTCATTATACCGAGAGTGGATGATCCTCTATTGACACTCAATAGCTCTCGTAAGGTTGACTACCACTCCTGAAGACCGGCTATGCTAGATATGGGACATCCAAATATATAAGTCCGGTATCAAAGAGTGGAGCACTCATACATGATATCCTTGGTGCCTCAAGTCCAAGGACTAGATACACAACTAGGACCACGGAATCACTATTTGGCAATAAGGCATCATCAACCATCCAATATTCCATAAGCAGATCAATTAGTGAACTCATTCTCCAATGAACACCTGTACTGTATCCCTAGTGTCCCCACACGAATATCTATGAGACCAGTTGCTGCTAGTCATAGGTGCCCAGCAAGCCAATCACGTGAGTGATGGCACGTGTGACTTGATACAGAATCTTTTTGCTTATTATATTTTGGCGTATATCACTTTATAACTATTGCATAAATGCATATATATATTGTGATGTCTTTGGATTTGTGCAATGGGAATC